>NW_024081327.1:1017209-1054348 GCF_003009895.1 Hyaena hyaena
TAATTATTAAATAATGCCCTTCTTCATCCCTTGTTACTGTCTTTACTTTAAAGTCCAGTTTGTCTGATATAAGTATAGCTACTCCATCTTTCTCATGACTTCCAGTAGCATGATAGATATTTCTCCATCACCTTTCAATCTGATGGTGTCCTCAGGTCTAAAATGAGTTTCTTGTAGACAGCAAATAATTGGATTTTTTGTTTTTATCCATTCTGCTGCCCTATGTCTTTTGATTGGAGCATCTAGTCCATTTACATTCAGTGTTATTACTGAAAAATATGGGTTTAGAGTCATTGTGTTCTTTGTGGGATTCATGCTTGTTGTCATGTCTTTGGTTCCTTGCATTCCTTGTAACATTTCCCTCATAGAGTCCCCCCTCAGGATTTCTTGTAGGGCTAGTTTAGTGGTGATGGATTTTTTCCATTTTTTTTTTTTGTTGGGGGTGGGGAAGGCCTTTATCTCTCCTTTTATTCTGAATGCAGGCTTGCTGGATAGAGGATTTTTGGTTGTATATTTCTTGTGTTCATCACATTGAAGTTTTCCTGCCATTCCTTTCTGGCCTGCCAAGTTTCAGTAGATAGGTCGTTCACCACTCTGATAGGTTCCCCTTTGTATGTTAGGGCCCTTGTATCCCTATCTACTTTCAGAATTCTCTCCTTGTCCTTATATTTTGCCAGTTTCATTATGATCTGTCATGCAGAAGACTGATTCAAGTTACGTCTGACAGGAGTTCTCTGTGCCTCTTGGATTTCATTGTGTGTTTCCTCCCCAGGTTGGGGAAGTTCTCAGCTATAATTTGTTCAAGGACTCCTTCAGAGCATTTCCCTCTTTCTTCCTCTTCTGAAATTCCTATGATGTGGATATTGTTCCGTTTGATAGTATCGCTGAGCTCTCGAACCTTCCCTTCATGTTCCTGGATCAGTTTATCTCTCTTATTTTCACATCTTCCTCTTTTTCTGTAATTGTGTCTTCTAAATCACTTATTCTCCTTTCTGCCTCTTCAGTCCGTGCATTGGACACCTCCAATTTATTATGTATCTCATTTATAGCATTTTTAAATTCTTCACAACTACTTTTAAGCTTCACAGTCTTTGTAGCAATAGTTTCTCTGATGTCTTACATGACTTTTTCAAGTGCAGCAATTAATTTATGATTATTGTTCTAAATTATGGTTCAGTTTTGTTGCTTATATCTGTTTTGAGCAGTTCTTTAGCTGTCATTTCCTCCTGGAATTTCTTTAGAGGAGAGTTCTTCCATTTCACCATTTTGTCTAGCTTTCTATCTCTTGTTAGTTTTAAAAGCTTGTTATGCACTCTGCACCTGTGACTACTGCTCTATTAAAGAAGGCTCTTTGAGTGAAATCAATCAGGCTGATAAGGACAGATACCATATGTTTGTATGTATAAGTGGATTAGGAGGAACTTAACGGAGGAATATGGGGGAGAAGCAGGGGAAAAACAGTTGGGGAGAGGGAGGGAGGCAAACCATGAGAGACTCTTGAATGCTGAGAACAAACTGAGGGTTTTATGGAGGTGGGGGAAAGGAGAAGGGGGGTGATTGGCATGGAGGAGGGCATTTGTTGGGATGAGCACTGGGTGTTATATGGAAATCAACTTGACAATAAACTATTTAAGAAAAGAAATAAAGTCTATTTTGTCTGAAAAAACAATAAAGAAAGAAGGCTCTTTCATTGTCCAGGTCCTGTCCATTCAGGAAGTATTCTTTGAATGGTGTCTCTTGGTCTCTCTTGTTGAGACTTTGGTAATTTTATTTTCCTACTTGTATTGGTATTTGGGACTCTCCACCATGTGCCCTTTGGCTTGTTTCTTGAGGTAGATCCAGAAAAGAAAACAGGCAGACAAACACACAGGAAACAAAGGCACACAAACGTATAGACAAATCCAACAAACATGCAAACCGAAAGGGAAAAAGTAAAAGAAAAGAAGAAAAAAATGAAGGGGAAAAAAAGAAAAAAAAGAGGAAGGAGGAAAAACAAACAATAAAAACAAAACAAAACAAAAAGAATAAAGAATAAAAGAAAAAAAAGAGAAAACCCCAAAAGACAAAGGACAGTCTAAAGGCATAAAACCAGAATCCCCAGCTACAAATAAAGGGCCCAGTGTATGCAGTGCTGGCGAAAGAACACATACAAAGAGAGAAATGACAGGGCAGGGAGGAAGTGAAATTAGACAATGACCAGGCAGAGAGACTAAGAGGCTTAGTTCAGAGAGAGAAAGAAGAGAATACGGTAAGAGGCGAAGAGAAAGAAAAGAAGATAATGTTACTCAGAGAAACGATATAATCTTATTACTCCAGAGATAGAGAGAAAGGTAGCAGTGGAGTATAGAATATACATCTAGAGAATGGATTAAATGTGACTGCTTAAGCAAACCAATGACCAAGTGCCCAGTCTAGCAGAGGGGAGGGATACGAATGAGACAAGGGAAAATATATCTGAATGGAAAGAATTGATCTGGAATTAATCATGGTAGTGCATCCATGTTGGTCTTGCCCTGGTCTCCAGTAAAAAAAGGAAGAAAAAAGAACAGCTCTCTAGCGGGGATGGGTGTGGTCTGGTGTAGGCAGGTCTTAGTTTCCACTGCTTCCTGGGGGCCGCTCCCTGAGGCCCTGCCGTGGTGGTTGTGGGGAGAAAAGTGGCATCACCCCAGTCCCTTCTCAAACCAAGCATTCCAACTCACTCTTTTGGGTCTGATCTCCCTGTGCCATAGGTGTAGCCAAGGTGGGTCGTGCTCTATGTCCCAAGCCAGGCCTCCTTTCCAGTTCTTAGTCCACGCACGCACGCCACATTGATACCGCCCGAAATAAACCCTCAGGCTGAGTTTTTCTGAGCACTTTCAAGCTGGTCATCTGCCCAGTGGGGATTGGGCCGAGCTAGAAGAACAGCAGCAGAGGGGCTTCAGGTGCGCCACTTCCCCTCCGGGTCAAGCTGGAGAGCAAAGGAGCGACCTGCTCAAGGTCAGCTGCATGGCTGGAAACCAGGTCACTCTGTGTCCTGAGCTGAGGTTTTTCTCTTTTCCAGGGACAGGGGCAGTTCCTTGAACAGTTTCAGCCACTCTTTCTTTTCCCTTCAACTCACCAGAGCTCCCCACAAAGGGGGCTACCTCCACTCCCTCTGTGTCTCTGGGTCCCGGCCCGTTTTTATCTTCCCCAGTTCGCACTCAGGCTATAAGGTTTTCTTAGCGGGCTCTCTCTTTCCCTTCCAAACTCCTGGATTCTGTAAGGGTTCTTATGGCTCCAGGCCTTCACTGTGTGAGATATGGGGGCGAGTGAAATGTATGGAGCTCCCTACTTCTCTGCCATCCTGCCTCTCCCTCTCTTCTATCTTTTCTTTCTTTCCTTCCTTTCTCTCTTTCTTTCTCCCTTCCTTTCTTTCCATTGTCTACCTGCCCGCCTTTATTATTTCTTCTCTCACTCCCTCCTTTCCTATTTTTGTTCTTTTTCTTGTTTTCTTCCCTCTTTTTTGGCTAAGTACTATTTCATTGTCTGGATAAACCATAGTTGGTTTATTCATTTCTGTGTTGAAAACATTGGGGTTGTTTCCTGGTTTGGGTGATTATGAATAGAGATGTTATAAATATTTACAAATTTTTATGTGTATAAGCAAGGTTTTATTTCTTTATTAAGTTTATTTCTTTATTTTGAGAGACACTGCACACATGTATGAGCAGGGTAGAGGCAGAGAGAGACTCCAAAGCAGGCTCAGCACTGTCCATGCAGAGCTCGATGTGGGGCTCCAACCCACAAACCATGAGATCATGACCTGAGCTGGATCCAGGAGCCGAATGCTTAACTGACTGAGCCATTCAGGAACCCCAGCTTTTAATTTTTTAGAACCTTTAAAGCTTTGTTTCAAAATTATTTCAAAAATAGTAATGGAGTGAGAACCAAATTTTTCAGTCTATTAAAGGGTTTGAGATGAATTCTTAGTAAGATGCTATCTCTAAAGGAAGTTGCCCATTTTTCCCCATCTTCATAACTAAAGTGGCTCTATCAGGGCACCTGGGTGGCTCAGTTGGTTAAGCGTCTGACTTCGGCTCAGGTCATGATCTCACGGTTTGTGGGTTTGAGCCCCACTGGGCTCTGTGCTGACAGCTAGCTCAGAGCCTGGAGCCTGTCTTTGGATTCTGTGTCTCCCTCTTTCTCTGATCCTCCCCTGCTCATGCGTGCTCTCTCTCTCTTAAAAATAAATAAAACATGAAAAAAATAAAGTGGCTCTATCTATTTGCCAGTACCCTACTTCCAGTTTTCCAGATAACAAAATTCTCATGGACGTTAGAAATTCTCTTGGCTCCATGGTAGAAGTCCCTGTTACCCTGTTTTGATGTGCTACATGCCATTTTTTAAAATAGGATACATATGTCAGAGCAAGTAGTTTCACACATTCTAGAGCTGAGAGCATTTCTATTCTAATTAGTGGAACATAAGAGTGAAATTGAAATTTTGCATCGGGGGAAAAGGTAAGTCTGAGAATAAAAGGGGAGAATTGGAAGAAGGCCCCATCAGTAATGAACAGAATTGGAAAGAACAATTGTATGTTGTTATTGAGACTGGATTCTTGTAGTTCTTCAGAAATGTAAATCTTGGGTTTATTATTGGCTCATTTAACTAACTCGATAAATATTTATTGAACCTACTAAGTGGCAGGTATTGTAAACATGTCTCTTCTACAATATTTTCATCTTATCGGCATCTTATATCTGATTAATATATTATTATTGGGATTTTTTTTAACAGGGGCCAATTTTACAGCTCGATCAAAGTCATTTGCTGTCTCACCTGCAACTATGTCAGAGAAGTCAACCATCATCTTGGGTGCATCCCTATATTCATTGGCCTCATGGCTGGCTCTATGCTGTCTGGTGTGCTGTTGGTTTAAGAAAAGCAAAAGCAGAAGTAGGTAGATTTTTTTTTGAATGAAAATAAAGGTGGGGGAGGAGGGAGGAATATCATCATGTATACTATATTAACATTTCTTTTTCTTCCCCCAAAGAGAAATTTATATGAAACTGCAACACAGTAAACCACATGGAACTAAATTATTCAGCTCATATAGTAGAGTCAAAGATTGTCTAATTTTAAATAATAATAGCAATAATACTGAAAGCTCATATTTATTGAATGTTCACTCTGGGCCAGGTTCTAAGTACTTTATGTACATGAATTTATTTAATCTTCACAACATCCCTATGATGAAGGCACTAAATACTATGTCTGTATTATGGAGATGGAGCACAAGACACAAATCAGCTAACTAACTTGCCCAAGGTCACACAATCAGGAAAAAGTCAACCAGTTTGGCTCCAGACCCCCCTCTCTCAAACATTTCATTCCCCTTCCCAGGTAATCCTCCAAGAAGTAAGTTCAAGAATCTGCTGGAAATGTTCTCTTCTCATTGAAATGAGGGAATAGAATGCTCGGTGTGGTGGGTTTTTTGTTTGTTTGTTTGTTTTGTTGTTTGTTTGTTTTTTGTAGTTGTTATCGTTGTTGTTTTTCTCTAGTAGAGTGGAAATTATATTCTTGGACATTTTTCCAGAAACACGTCTTTTTGTGTAGGCTGGAGACATGAATCACTGAAGGAAAGAAGTTTAGTAAAAGAGGCTTCTTTTTATCTTTCTACTCTGCTCTTAGAGTGTGAGAGAGAGAGAGGAGCAGACCAGGTACTGGCAGATCCCTTACTCCACTTCATCAAATGAGTGGATGAAACACTTGTGATATTAGGAGGCGCTAGGAAACCAAAGTGATAAGCAAGAGTGAGGCGAGGAGAGGAAAACAGAGAAAGTCAAAATAAAGCAAGGAAAGAGAAAGAAGTATGGTGACACTGCTAGAAGATTGACCGTGCTTGGATTTCTGAGAGATGCCGGGGAAGGGAGACTCCAGGAGATGCACTCTGTATTTTGATCCAAGCATCAGCCAGATGAGATCCCTCCCTCTCCCCCTGTCATGGTGGGGCTAGGCAAACTGCAACAAATCCCAAGGATAGCTTGTTTTTCTCAAGAAGAATGGGATTTCATCCTGTCCCTTGTGATCTGTTGACTCCAAGTTTTGGTCTTTGTTTTAAAACCTGAAGGAGTGTGCGTGATAATATATATATAATTTAATATATATTATGTATATATGTACACACACACACACACACACACACACACACACATATATATATATATAGCTAAGCCCACCAGCTATGCTGGGACCTGCCATTAAGCTCTGCTCATCCCATCTCTTCCCTTTTGTTCCTCAGCTATAGAGGAAGCTTTTCCTATAGTTACTAACATGTAATTACCTCAGTGTTCTCTTTTTTGCTCTTTATGAAAAAAATGTATAGTAATCAGCAATAGGTGGGGGGGGGAATGTATGTAATCAGTTCCATATGAGTAATTTGTATTTTCTTCTTTATATCTTCCTTATAACATGCATTACTTTAGAATAAGAAGTGTCATTCCCCATCTTCCTCATGGGATACAATTCTCTGATTCCGCTGTATGGTCTGTGTCAACAGATTACAAAATTTTGATCTAGGGACCTTTTCAGTAATTACTGAAAACTCCAAAGAGCTTTTGTCAATGTGTGCTCATCTATTAATATTTCCAAATTAGAAGTTAAAAGAGAAAGTGTAAAATTTACTTATTTATTTTAAAATAATAACACATACATGTTAATATAATTAATAATTTTTAAAATTTAAAACATGATGTTTTGGGGGCACTTGAGTGGCTCAGTCGGTTAAGCATCTGACTTTTGATTTCAGTTCAGGTCATGATCTCATAGTTTGTGAGTTCAAGCCCCACATCAGGCTCTCTGCTGACAGCTCAGAGCCTGGAGACTGCTTGGAATTCTGTCTTCTCTCTCTCTGCCCCTCCTCTACTCACACTCTTCTCTCTCTCTCTCTGTCTCTTTCAAAAATAAATAAACATTAAAAATTAAAAATTAAAAAAAAATAAATTGTACCTGGATTCTCTTAGCAGTTTCTGTATTATATTTGCCGCAATGTGTTATTTTGGCTGAAGTATATAAAGAAAATCCAACCTCACAAAGATACATAGCAGAAGGGGAAGAGTATTTTAATAGCCTTCACAGATAGTTGTAGATAATCTTTTTTTAAATGTTTTATTTATTTCTGAGAAAGAGAGAGAGGCAGAGAGACAGGCAGATAGCATGAGCAGGGGAGGATCAGAGAGAGAGGGAGACACAGACTCCAGGCTGAGCTGGCGGTCAGCACAAAGCCCGACGTGGGACTCGAACCCACGAACCATGAGATTATGACCTGAGCTGAAGTTGGACACGTAGCTGACTTGAGCCACCCAGGCGCCCCAGTTGTAAATAATCTTATTTGACAGTACACCCAAACTGGTCAAGAGATAGTTACTTAAAGGTACATCTCAATGCACTTTTGTAGTCTGTTCCATGAAAATCTAGTAATCTACCATGTACTCTCTTGAATGTAAATCTTAAATCTCTCTTGAGTGGAGATTTATTCATGCATGATTTTGAAACATTATGTTTTAGCTATTTTGAAAATATTATTTTAGTAGTTTCAAATACCTTCCAAATGCTGACATAGTTCATTCTGTAATTTTTTAAAACTGCATTTGTTAATATCAACATTAAACTTTAAGAATTAGAAATCTGCAAAACTTGTAGTTGATAGAAGTTGTCTAAAATTCTAAATTGCCCATGAAAGCTTGAATTTTGTCACTGGCAACAAATATTATCAATTGCTTCATACAAGTTATAGGCTCACTTCATTCATTTAAGAAAAAATCTGCCAGATACCCCAGTATGAATAACCAGAATCTTTCATTCTTCCTAGTTATTTCAGTGTAAAAATGGTGTTACATTAAAAAAATCATCTATTTCAGATAAACTCAATCACAAAAGTGCTTTTCTTGAGAAAAATTTTCATATGCCATCGCCTGGTATCATCTGACATTACATTACAAATTTATTTCTTTATCCTCTGCCATCCAAACTACAATAAAAGCTCTATAAGAGCAGGGAACCAGGTCTTTCTTCCTCATTGTCTTTCTATTGCTTAGAATAGTTCCTGGCATGAGCAATGTAAATATATTTTGATTAATATAGTTAATAAATGAATGAATAGAATATAAACATCTCCTCAATCAAAAGTAGAAGTTTTTGAGGTGCCTGGGTGGCTCAGTCGAGCATCTGATTTCGGCTCAGGTCATCATCTCATGGTTCCTGTGTTCAAGCCCCGCATAGGGCTGTGTGCTGACAGCTCAGAGCCTGTGTACTCCTTCAGATTCTCTCTCTCTCTCTCTCTCTCTCTCTCTCTCTCTCTCTCTCAAAAATAAATAAAACATTAAAAAAAAGTCGAAGTCTTAAGTCACACATCTTCATGAGCTCTATGGATTGTACCAATGTAAATTTCCTGGTTTTGATATCATACTCTAATTATTTGGGTTTTTATCAGTGGAGGAGACTGGATGAGGGTGCATGAACCCTCCCTGTATATTTCCTGTGAATCTATCGTTATTTCAAAATAAAAGTTTAAAATGAGTATTGTAACATTCCATACCAGCTCTGTCCAGTAAAACTATAATATAAACCAAAAGTATGAGGCACATGATGTAGTATTCTAGTATCCTCTTAACCTAATATATCAAAATTTGTTTCAATATGTATATGGCTACTGAAGCAAACTTAAAGTTGTTTGGTCAGTATATGGGATTATATTTAAATTATTCCTTAAGCTCTGAATACATCATATGAATTCTATTGCATGTGCATATCAAGAGAAACACCTTAACAACTAGGGCCCGTTTGCAAATAAAAAACGTTCTATCTAAAAAACAAGAAACATTCACATTTTTTTCATTAATCTAGAAACAAAAGGTGAAGATATTTCTGAATTCCAGACTAAAGATCAAAAGAATCATATCCACATCTCATCCAAACGCCAAGGATCACAAGCAGAGATGAAAAAGGAAGACACCATGATGGGAGAAGGTAAGCTTGGACAGTGGAGATGATTTCCGCATGAGAGACTCCTTGTGGATGAACTGCGGCATCTCTCTCCCCATGGTTGTCAGTCTCTGGATCAATTTAGTTGTTAGCCCCTTCTTTAGTCTTTGTTACTTCTTCTCAAGGAAATTACACCCCAGCACAGAGGTACACAAGTGCGGCTAGCTGAGTCACTCAGGTATATACCAATTATTCAAGTTGACATTTATAATTTTTTTCTTAGTAGATGATAATTGGTTTAACATTTGAATTGGGTACACAGAGAAAGGGCAAACCAAAGTATAGGCATATAATCTTTTCCTTACCTATTGCAAAGCTGCCAGTCTGGCAACATTATTGAATTCGAGAAATAAGACAGTGGCGTTGCCAAATACCAACTATATAAATTAGATTGAACATGGAACCCTTAAGAAACAAGTCAGCTCCATGAAGCTCTGCTTTGTTGTTTAGTTATACTTTTAGCAAGATGCGTTATTTGCTTACATTGTACATTGATGCTAGATGATTTTGCTTGTTATATTTCTAAATTGCCATTGGGATTTGTGCCAGGCAAAGAAAAGGTAAGCATTTACTTCAGACCAGTGCTTTGCCTTTGTCCTTCTAAGACCAAGAAAACAGGAGGACAGGGGGTACAGTACAAGATGAATTTGCCAAATATGGATATGGTGGGTGAAAAATATTCATAGAATTTCCATGGATCTGAAACATTTTGAAGCATACATTCTAAAGAGAATAATATTTCTATTCTAAGGAAGAGTCAATTATCATGATATTTTCTGCTTGAAAAAGGAATATGAATCTTCATGGTTCTGAGTACCATGTTTAACTAAAATGTAGTAGTTCAATGTTATTCTACCTCTAACCTTCGTGAACTCTGAGATGCGCATGTGTGTGTTTGTGTGTGTGTAAATATCAGTTTGTTTGCCTGTTTGTATTTTTTCTCATGGAGGAAATGAAATTATTTTTTAGAAATGTCCCAACAAATTAGCCAGCCATGCTTCAGCCTGGACCTATGCCAGAAGGTAGAAGTAGTTTTGGAGTGGGTAGGTGTGAGAAGAAAGAAGACAGAGAGAATAGGATGGGGATTTTTTTCTAGATTCCATCTAAGACCACTTTAAGTTTGGTTTCTAGAAACATCTTGTCCATATGATTGCATACAAATTCAGGATAAGTGTTTGAAAATGCTCATCTGAACTCAGCACTGCGAAGAATAGCATTTTTAGCCGCATTCTTAAGCAAACAACAAGAGTGATGCTAATCTCCCCCTAATCTAATATGGCTATCTACATGAATCTCAGTTACCCTACTTAAATTAACTACATTAAGCAGTCCACAATGCCTGGGTGTTTTATTAAGGAACATTTTTTATCTGGTGGCTTATTAATAAATTATCAGGAATGAGATAAGGCACAGGGTTCCTGTGGAAAAGTTTAGATTGAAGAGATGGGAGTATCAAAGGCCATTTTATTAGGACATCCAGTTTAAAAATAGAAAGATGTGTTCTCCAAATCCTCCCCCAGGGATCATAGCAGATTTGTTTCCTTATTTCCTAAGCTTTGTCCAAATCTGAAGAGCATCAATTCCAAGGCAAGTAATGAGGCATCACCTATTTTCTTCAGAAATTATTACCAGCAACAAAACAACTAATTGTTGCTAGCTTTAAATAAGTTTGGTTTTATTTCAGTATTTCCGTGGCACTTTAGTTTCCCTTTTCTCTCTCTATCTAAACTTTTGGCCTTTGTGAATAAAGGGATTGGCTGTGTCTCTCATAAGCACACTGCATTTACTAACCACTACTATAGCACTAAAATTATTCATCTGGTGGAACTGAGCATTTCCACCGTCTGGTAGATTGAGACTGTAAACTCATCATGTTACGGCCTTTATCAAAAATTGTATGGATATAATACGGGTGGTGGAGGGTTACACGGGGGGAGGAAGGGAATGGTGCATATATTCCTCATATTTTACAATTACGTGCCAGACATATAGAGCCATCTGAGCCAGCTTTTAAAATTCATATTTGTGCATGTCACTCTGCTAGTCAGATCTAATGAGTTCCCAAGTTAGCTGGAGAGGCAGAAGAATGTGACAGTCCAGAGAATGAAAGCCAGGAGCCAGAGTGAGCTTAATCCTGACTCTCCTCTTGACTTGGTTTGTGGACTCAAAGAAGCCAACTATCCTCTCTCTGCCCATCAGCTCCCTCACTGGGAAAACTGCCATAACAATACTGCTCACACTTTTGGTTGTTGTGCTGATAAAGTGAATTAATACCACTAAAGTGGACCAGAGCAGTTCCTGGCATACTGTATGTAATATATGTGTTATTTGTTGGTTCTTCTTGCTATTTAAGACTCAAAGCCTTCCAAGCCTGACTCCTTCCTATCTTTGTAACCTTACTTTGCAATTCACCTTCCCGCCTGCTGCGCACACTCACTACACTAGATCACTCATCCTCAGATTTGTCTAATACCTTCCCACCCATTTGTCTGCACACTTTCTCCCGATTGGATTGTTTATCTTCTTCACCTGTTAAAACCTCCTGAAGCTTTGTAGCACCAGTGAAAAATGTTTTTATTTTTATTTTTTTTTCATAAGGTCTTTCCCAGTCCCTCCTACTTCAATGAAAATGAGTACTTTCTTCTTTGGGGTCCAAGAATATTAAATGTGTGCCTCGATGGTAGTACTTTTTTTTTTTTTTAATAATTCATTATACATAGATGGCTCTCTGTTCCCATAGACTAGTGGTTCTTAAGAGGCTAATTTTGGCCTCCCAAATAGAGTGGCCACCTTATCCTGATTTTCCCAGAACTTTCCCGGTTTTAAAAATCAAAGCCTGTGTCTCAAGAACTCCCTCAGTCACAGACAAATTGAGACAGTTGTTCATCCTACCTCCAGAGGACATTTGCATAATTGTCACAGAGAAGGGGAGATACCACTGGCATCTGGTGAGAAGAGATCAGGGATACTGCAAAAATCTTACAACGCACAGGACCACCCTACAATAAACATTATTTGGCTCAAGATGTCAATAATGCCAAGGTTGAGTAACCCTGAAAGAAGCTATTATTTGTTTTTGTAACATGTAGATGAGAGATGCTGGAGTGGCCTAATAAATGTAGTTAGATTATGTCTCCCAATAAATATTAAATTGTTTAATTGTAAATATTTGTTTAGTACTTTATGAAATCTTCTCTGTATAGTTAGTTGCAAAGAGGTGACATCTAGTCCCCTGGCCTTTATGAGTTTGAAGTTTGGTTGGAACACAATACTATTTTGGGGAAAATGAAAGAACAATTCTAGGCAACAAGCAGTTAAGTGTAAAGCAATCACAATAAACATCATGCATTTGATGAATGTAAGGATAGAAGAGAATGCCCCAAGAGAGAAAAGAATACCTTATATTACATGTTTAGTCCCTCAAGCTCCTAAATCATATCACACTGTTTCAAATCCTATTTGCTAAGGGCCTGGTTGTCCAGTTTGCACACACTCAGGTTTACAGAAATGCCAGGGAGGGAGTCTAGCTTTGCTCTGTTGAAGCTCCGTTTTGTATCCTTCCTTCTCAACTGTTCTCTTGCTCCCCTAATTTGGTTAACAGGGAGTATATCTCCCAGGTGAGATACCTCAGAGCTCTCTTTACCTCCTGGTGTTCCCCATACCCCCCTCTGCCCTTGCTTAGCAAGTATGACCAATACCACCGCTACAGTGTCTTTGGTTTCTACCTTCCCCTACTGTTTCACAGATGTATCTTCCATTCAGTCTTAGTTAATGCACCCGTTATAGATGTCCACTCCTCCAGTCCTTCTTTTCCCTCCCACACACAATTTAGTTCTCTCAGCTTCAGAATGATCTTCGCCAATGTATCCACACACCTAAAGTCTCCACTCCTTCCAATCCCAGATCAAATTCTATTTCTCTCTCTCTCTCTTTTAGCTAGAAGAAATAATCCACTTGTCTCAACTTTTATAACACTTCTCTCTTGTTCACTTAACACCTTTTATGTATAATATAGGTATAGGTGTTCAGATCTTTTCAAATTCTGTATCTTTTCTAATTCCAGCAGCACTGTTACCATAGGGCGTTAGGATATTAGACTGCTTATAACTATTGTTATTGAGTGAATAATGAAGGCAAAGATGAAATGAGATCCCTTTCTGCCCTTCTCCCTTCCAGAGAACCCTGGACTCCAGCAGTTTTTTCAACTGCTGTAAAAAAGGCCCCTTATCTTTTCTAAAATAATTCAGAAAGTTTATTCACGTTCACAAAATTACCAACAGGACCATGACTGTACATCTTTGGGGTCCTACCAACAGGCAAAATGTGACTGCTTACTTCCAGGCAGAAGGCTTTCTAGTGCCACTGTAGTTTCCTTGCTCTTGCTTCTGTCTTTGTGTGACCACTACTGCTGCAGACCCCAGTGCTGCCTTCTCTGGAGCATCAGGGGTCTTTGGTGGTGTGTGTGTGTGTGTGTGTGTGTGTGTGTGTGTGTGTGACAGAGAGAGAGAGAGAGAGAGAGAGAGAGAGAGAGAGAGAAATCTACATTACCAGTGCTAGAAATTGAAAATTGATGTAAAAATGGCAAGATATTATGTATGTGTGACTATAACCATTAACTGCAGGGATTTAGGTTTACCACTTTAGGGTCCTATTGACTATATATGGTGTATTTTATGAATATTAAGTAAAACAAAGGACTGTCGATTTACCTTTGTAAGTACAGATCTGTAAGAATGACAAGGAGAGGGAAGAGAGAGATGGCCTCAAGATGTCCAAAAGCAGGGAAGACCAGAACAGCTCAGGACTACAAACTGTGCCAAGTTCCCAGAAAAGTAAAACTATATTTGTAAATTATTAATAGCACACCCATGTCATACAATTAAAAAGATATGAACATCTCCTAATTTAAAAATGTGAATAAAATTGAGCACTTAATTCCTTTAGATAAGTTTTTAAAATGGGAGTATTTTTTAAAATACCAAGGATAAGAACCTTTCAGCTAAATAAGATGGAGAGTTCCAATGTTCTTTGTAACCAAGATCCAATATCATGTCTAACAAGGGAATATTTGACGAGGAACTACTCACATGAAGATAAAACAGAGAACTAATTACTACAACTTTATAACATATATTTTAGAATGCTAGGAAACACAGACATAAGAACAAAATTAAGAGAATGTTAGAGAAAATATATGATTGTTTGCAGGTGATATAAATGCTTAATAATAAAAGATTCAACCCTTAAATGCTATAATTTATAAATAACTTGAGTAGCTTACTCAAAAGTTATGTCAGCCTATGCAAAAATAATATTGTGTAATGGTGACAAAAGAACATGCGGTCTTAGAAAACAATCTTAACGAGGTATATTGGACTTTTGTATAAAAAATAGATGATATTCTATTGCATAGTTTAAAGAGCAGACTTGATTACATAGGGAATTGCACCATGTTTCTAATTAGATTGACTAATATTGCAAATAAATCAGTAATTCCTAAATTAATTTTGGTTTAATGCAGCTGCCATCATTTTATACTGAGTAGAACATCATAATATGATTCTAAAGTTCTTCAGAAAATACAGAACAATGATACAAAGCCAATTTTTTAATTTTTAATTTTTTCTAAAGTTTATTTTGAGAAAGATAGAAATAGTTTGAGTGGGGAAGAGGCAGAAAGAGAGAATCACAAGCAGGCTCCATACTGTCAGCGCAGAGCCTGATATTGGGCTCGAACCCACAAAGCTGTGAGATCATGACTTGTTCCAAAAACAAGAGTCTGATGCTTAACCAACTAAGCCACCCAGGTTCCTCCAAAGCCAATTTTTTAATAAGAAATTAATCTTACGGCAGTGGGGATGAGTAGCTCAAATGGAGAAATATTATTTATGTTTACTATTTTTAAGACAGTATAATACTGACACAAGAATATATGGAGATATTAGTGCAGATAACTTCAATTAGATGTAGATATTAGATATATAAATGTAATATATGATAAAGGAGATAATAAAAATAAAGGAAAACAAGACTTAGTCTATAAATAGGGTTAGTAAATTTGACTATTTAGAACATTTGTTAATCTAGATTCGAGGAGCCTGAAATTAAGTCCTCCATTAGAAACAACCTCAGGCTGCACGTAGTCCCAGTTCCAGGAAAAGCCTCAGCTGAAGCCACCCTCAGACCGCCCTCAGATCTGCCAATCAAAAGAAATGTGTAACATTCCTGTAGTCTTGGAGATGAGTCAGGGCTGGGAACTGCAGGTAGTTACTTTGTACAAAATACCCAATCATTCACTGCTTGCATAAGCCCCATGTAAATCCTCTGAGCCCACCTCATAATTGGTCATTTTCAAAAGATTCTCAAAGGTCATGACTGGGTCCCGCCAAAAGTAACAGATGCCTTGCAGATACTGAATGGTCAAAACTGTTACTATGGGTATTGTACAATTATGATTGGTGCTTATGAGATGATGCTGTATGTACAACGTGTGCACGGTAACACCCCCGCCCTTACCCCATAAAAACCCTGCTTGCCACTGTTCGGGGCTCCACTTCACTGCTGCTGCGCCGGGAGACAGGTGAGCCCCTGCTCGAGCTTGTAATAAAGACCCTTTTGTACTTGCATCGGTGCTGGCTCCTTGGAGGTCTCTGGGGACTCGTGATTTGGGCATAACAGATTCACCCTTCAAAAAATATACCAAAGTAAACTCCATGCTGATTAATGAGTTACATCAGGTTTACTAAAACATACCCATTGCTAGAATATTAAAAAAAAATGCTCATGATATAATATGGAATTAAAAGCATTTTCCCCCTCATCTTTTAAAAATGTTCATGCCTTCTAATTTACAATGAATTTCTTATTTAAAATACGGGATTTTTTTTCTTAAATAATCTAGATTAATGAATCTTAATTATTGCATATAACTTCTTCAATATGTGGGCAGGATTGTTGCCCTGATTGACAAATAAGAAACCAAGATGGAGTACATTCTTTATGTTGTTTTATCAATTGTCTCTCTCCCTGCCGCAGCCCCTATTTAGGCTCCATGATCCATGTGGTTATGTCAACCTTCTATGCTGAATCCTGGTCATCCAACACAAAATGCAAGACATGGGAGACTGGGCTGGGAAAATATGAGCAGTGAGGGTAGTGGGAGAGTGAGGAGAGATTCATTGTTAATGTTCCCCTTGCAAAAGAAGCCGGTGAGTAGTACCCACACACATTTAAAACAATCACAGGAACACTGTATATTTGTTGCCCAGAAAGTTTTGGAAGACAAAAGAGGTTAAGAGTAGCTGGAAAAGTTACAGCTAACTATGGTGAACCTGAAAGGGTCCAAAACTACTGAGAAGGGATATATGTTCCTGTATTTTATCACATTTTTCCAGAAGCTAGATGAAACCCACCAATGGGACTCTAAGTGGCATGGAGAGGCAATTTGAAATCTTTTCTTTCCATTTTAATGGAGACTCACCAATAAGGTGGAGGTACAGGGGAGACATGCCAATTCATATGTTTTGATATTCACTATTCTTCCTTTCCTAAAACCCAAACATTCAGCTGAATGCCTTAGGACACATATCTGCTGTAAATTCATTTTTTATCTAATTTGTCTGAGATCTAAGCTTCCTGTGGAGGTCCAAGATCAAAGGATCTGATTCCTTCTGATGTCAGTGCTGACATATAATGTGTGCTGACTTAGTTCTGTCTATAACCTCACAGTGGGAGGCGGCCAGCCTCCCTGGGCACCTTTACACAGTGCACTTTCATTTTGGCTAGGGAGTCTGTCAGGTAGGTTGCTGATTGGAGCTTCCATGTAAATAATTCATGGGAGATTTTTAAATGTTTTGGGGCCTGCAAAGGAAAGATATGCTTGTGTTCGTCTTTTATGAATAGATGCAGACTTGAAGAACAAGGAGGGACAGATTTCCAATGACGGTCTCTCAAAAACAGGATAACGATATCTTCAATGGGTTGAAAATAGGTGACTTGTAGTGTTTGATTCCTCTTCTATGAAGTGGTGTTGGTTTTACCAAGGGATAAAAATTCAAAGCTTATTTTTCCTTTTTCTTCTTGTTCTTTCATTATTTGCTGATCTCAGTAAACTGTCTTTTCCTCCTAGTGGGAGCAGGAATTTTGGAGACGATACCAAGCTCAGTACTTGGCACAGGACTGGGCATAATATGGAGACAAAATTGATGGCACAAAAAGTTTTTCCTGGAAGGAACTCAGCCTCCCAATAACAAGACGAGACTGTCCTATAAGGAAAGGTGGCCAATGATAGAAGCAGTTGCCCAAGTCAAATGAGAAACTCTAGTCAGCAAATATTGAGGCATAAATCAATATAGTATGAGCTAAACTGACTGAGTCACCTAGGTGCCCTAAAATTGTTTTTTAAATCGAACCATATTGCCTTAATGTTTATAGGAAATAGATTGATGTGTCCCTCAACACACAATGTGTTGTAACAATAGGGAGCACATGATTTGGGAAGTACTTTCTGAAGGAAGTGAGGCATTTGGGGAGATGAAGAAAAGGCAGAAAATGTTAAAGGATATAATAAAAAGGTACTTCAGGTCTCAGACGTTTTAAGATAATATAGGTGGAAGATGAGGTAATTAGGGGAAAGATTTCAGACTTTTGGGCTCAGTGGAGGATGCAGTCAGAGAATAAGTACTATGTATACATAAAGTACTTGAAAGGAATTGGATTTGAACACTTAGCTATATGGACATCAAGGTGTCAAGGTCAGAAAAGAACATGCTTTTTGAAAGCAATGTAATATTTAAACTAGTATGTACATGAAATTTCCATGAAACACTCCTATGGATGATTCTCTTGTTTCTTCCTGAAGTCATCCTTGTCATCATCATCATCATCAACTTCATTATTATCATCACAATAATAACACAACCACAACACAAGAGCTGAGCTTTATAGGGTCCCTCATAGTTTACAAGGTGCCAAAACATGTTGTAACTAATATGCTTTCACGACAGTTTTATCAGATAGCAGACCAAATTATCCCATACTACTAACAAGAAAACTGCAATTCAAAGGTTCAGTTACTTTTTCTACTAAACCCAGACATAGGTTCAGTAGTTTGTCCTATTCCAAAACTTGAATTCTTACACCTGCCCTGAGCACATGTGCAAGAACACACACATGTGCATGTGCACACGCGCACACACACAGCAAGCACTAGACAAAATGTGAAAATAGGGCCTTTGTTACTTACTGTGACATGACTTTACAGGTACCTAGTCTGAAAAAGCTTCCCACTTCCTTAAACATTTCTTTTAACAGAAAAGGAAACTAATATCAGTATTTAGTTAACAATGAGATAATTTCTATAAAAGATGATAGCAAAGTAAGAGCAAGCCCATGTTTTCAAGAAGGCTATAATTTCTTGGGAGAAATGTAAAATATATTCACATCCTTGTATTTGTAACATTCATTCAAGAAAAATTCATTAGCCCCTACAACCACCAGGAAGTTGGATAGCCACCAGTATTAATACAGTCTGAGAGGAATATTTTTATTTTCAATTGTTTTATCTTCACGTGCACCTAAATATGTTTTGTGTTTCTTCTGATGCAATAGATACACACTTGTTTTCCTTTACCTAGATTATTAGATCTCTTCTGTCTTCTAACCTCTCATCTATAAGTGGAGATAGTTCTTAAGTCCTTGACCTAGATGTTCAATAAATACTAACTTTACCTTCCCTACCAGTGTTACAACTTGTACTCAGAATCTGTCTATTCAGCTCTTCAACATATTTGACTCCGGCCTACTGTTCTTTATTATGTCTTGCTCAGACTATTGCAGTAGCCTTTCAAGTGATCTCCTTCACAGTTCATTTTCTTCATCATAGAAAGCCTGTTCTTCCCAAGATGAAAATAAGATGTCACTGCCCTATTCCAAAATCACCTCCCCATCTATGAAATAAATCCAGACTCCTTAGTAGAGTTTTCAAGACCCTTTATTTATGGCCTCTGTCAAGTATTAACATTTTTTTTAAACTCTCGACGCCAAAGCCACATCTCTCTATCTCTATCTATCTCTATCTCTATCTCTATCTCTATCTCTATCATCTCTATCTCTATCTATCTATCTATCTATCTATCTATCTATCTATCATCTATCTATCTATACATATATATTTAACCTCAGTTCTCAATGTCCAAAGCTATTTTCAGAGTCTTCAACACATCTTGTTTGTTTTTGGTCCACTGCCTTTGCATACTGCCTTTGCCATACTGTATATTGGAATGTCTTCCCACCATATTATCCCTCAAAACCAAATCATCTCCTTTGTAAAGTCTTCCTAACCTTTCAGGCAGGATGAAGTAATTCTTCTTTTGTATCTTATTTACACACCTGCTATACACCCTTTATTATTAGGCTCTCACCTTAAACAGCTTAGAGGTCAGTCTCCTGGAGCCCCTGGAGAGCAGGGGAGAAGTTCCCAGGGGCTTTGTTTTCATAGGACCTAGTACAGGCTCCATGTATTTTCTGGTTTATGTCTGTCCCCACTACTAGGGAATAAACTCCAAGGTAGTAGGACTGTTTCTTGCTCACTGCTGTATTTCTAGACCTACCATATAGCAGGTGCTCAGAAAAGAATCAATGGATGGATGGAAGGATGGATGGACAGACGGACAGACGAATAAGCGAACTAATAAACCAGTGAGAAAACAGACGAGTTCTCCAATGAAGAATCTTTGGAGGCTCAGAATGATTCCTCTTACAATCTAGTTTGACCACCTGAAAAGGCACTGCATGAATGAAAAAGGGCTAAAGAAATACAAGAGTAGAATTTGAGAAGAATTTGACAAGTTCATTCTTTTGAGATATTGAATCTGAGGCAATTTTGAAACTTTGGGATGAAAATGTTTCAAACCTTCAGCAACCAAGATATTTGGCAAATAAATGCAAATCTAAGAGCTGACATTTAAAAATATTGGTGAGAATGGAATATATATACAAAATACAGGCAAACTTGGGAAAAAAGACACACCCACGTTAGGCATCTGGGGTCTATCTTGTTGATGGTGCGTGTTTGCTTATTTTAAGATGAATTTGTAAAATGTATCCAACTGTGTGACATAAAGATATTCACAAGGCTATTAATTTAGGGCACACTTTATTAAGGTAAACCATAGATAAAGCAAGAAAAAAAAGATGTGTATGGAATCATATTAAGTAAATATGTTAGATGGTAAAGACCAGGCTAGCTAAGTTTGAATTTCATAGCTACACTTGGAGGAGGCTTTGTGACTTAGGGCAAGTAACCCTCCATAACTTTGTTTTTCAATCTGTAAAATGAGGATACAAATGGGACTAGCCTCATGGGGTGGCCGTCAGGCTTCGGTGAGTGAATGAACGTAAAGCATTAAGAACAGTGCCTGGCAGGGATGAGTACTATCTGAGCATTAGCAATTTGAATTATAATGATTATTATTTATCTAATCTTTACTACATCACAGATTCTGGGTAGTGCTTAGCATGATTCATCTTATTTAACCTTCAAACAATTCTATGAGGTAGATTCTATCAATTCAACTGTTTTTACAGATGAAGAAACTGAGGAATGCGGATGGTAAGTACAGTCTGTACATGTATGCAGCAAGTTAGGGACCAAACAGGAAATCTAAACATATTTGTTTGATTCTAAGCTTGTATTCTTAGCTGCTTTGCTATGTCACTTCTAGAGCCCACCTCTCATATATTTAACACCATAAACAATTGTTTTGGTAGGTTTTATTGAATTGTATTTAACTCTATCTAATTCTAGTTCATCATCATTTATCTATTCTCCAAGAAATGTGGTAGATTAGTTAGTTCATTCACATATGGCATGATCATATCTTAAAGGCTAGAAGTGTTATTGTTTATATAATACATCCTTCAAAGAATTGGGACAGATTAGGGCAAAAGTGCCCAGATCATCTGTTACCAGCACCAATGTTGTACTCTTTGGAGTTAAAGATTAATTCTGTTAAATAGGAAAAAAATACAAATCTCAATGGAAGAAAATTATAATTAAAACAAGACTGCTAACAAGAAATACACTTTAATATATTGTTAAGTAGCACCTGAGAGTAATATGAAATTCTGCAACTGAGGTTCAGAGAGGCTAAGAGACATGAGCCAGCTAGCAGGAAAGGGAGACATAAACCCTGATTTGGGGAAACCAGTCTACTGCTTCTTCTCTCCTTCCACTATTATATAACCATACATGTACACATTCATTTGGATACATGTTTATTGATGTGTTTATATTATCTCTACATATGTTTATATTTATGTTAATACAAATGTGAGTTGACCTGCTTGGTAAGGCCTACCTGTGGTTTGATTTTTGGACTTAAGCCACTGTACTTAGAAAGAGAAATCTTTGTTGACTTATCTATATCATAAAATCTGTTTTCCTGGGAAGTGATATTATCAAATTTTTATTAAGTTATATTAATTATACATTGGGTGTGAGATACAGTGGGTTTTTTAAAAAAAAATATTTGTTTTGAAAGAAAAGAGAGCATGTGCACACGAGTAGGGGAGGGGCAGAGATAGATACTTCTAAGCAGGATCTTTGCTGACAACATGGAGCGCAGTGTGGGGGCTCGATCCCATGACCATGACCTGAGCCAAAATCTAGAGTCATACACTTGATTGACTGAGCCACCCAGACGCCCCTGTGGTGTTGTGTTTTTTTGTTTGTTTTTTTGTTTTTTGTTTTTTTAGGGAAAAAAACGTATTTCTAAAGGTATTTGGAAATCAATAAGCTGATACAACTCAATCTTTGACAGTATCTTTTCAGGAATGCTAATATATAAAGTGATGGTTCTCAACTGATGTGAGAACTAAATCCATGTCTACCCCTACTTCTTTTCTCCCACAGATATGAAGATGAAGGTGATTGTGGATGAACTGACCCAGCTCCCCCACCAATCACTGAACGGTGTGTCCAGAAGGAAGGTTGGCTGTCGCACTGTGCAGAAGGAGGGTGCACACCGAGAAGAGGCTGCTGCTCCCGCTTTCAGTCTTACCAGCATCCCCTCCCAGGGGCACACCTGCGCTCCAGACTCTCCTGCTCAGCAGGTGTCCCTGCAGGAGGCTGGGACCTGGAGGGAGGCCCGAGATCAGCTGGTCAGATACCAGCTGGCAGGCCGAGATCAGAGGTTGCTGCTCTGCCCAGACCTCAGACAAGAGAGGCAGCAATTGCAGGGACAGAGCCACTTGAACAAGGAAAGGGGCAGCGTGGGGCTTTCTCAGGAGAAGAAAGCCTCCTGTGGTGCTACCCAGACATTCTGTCTTCATTCAGTCCACCCAGAGACTATTCAGGAATAGTTGTGATAGGCGCATGATAATTGATATGGGCTTTGTTGAGAGTTTAAGGACAGAGATATAAAAACAGTAAGTTTGGGGAGGGAATTGTCCATGGACCAAAGTTATATTTTTAAAAATAGTTCTGTTAGTAGCTGGGTCAAATTTACAACTGGAAAAAAAACTATTTGGGGAGACCAAAGATAACCAAGTGCCCAAGCAGATTATTAGTGAACTCATTTTTCAGAGCACTGATTTTTGGAGAAGATAATGTGTACAGTTGCCCAATGAAGGAGGGAAGAGATTATATCACTGGTAGCCTCTCTAGGCTGTGTACTAGGAGTTCTAATGAAGACCAGAGCAGAGGGTCAACTCCTTTCAAGTCGGGGAAGGATGCTAAAGGCAATTTCTCCTAATTCATACATTCACAGAGGGCTCATCAGTACTCCACTTTAAGCAGCCTGATTGCATCCTTGGCTCTTCATCCAAAAGGTTTTATGCTTCAAGGAAGTAAAGCAAAGATAGCTGAGGTGAGGAGAACTTCCAGAAACAACTTGTTCTCAGCTTTTCCCCAAATACAAAACAGGATTTTCCAATCTCTGAAAGATTAAGAGGATGTCCTATGTTTGAATTAAAACAGAGGAAGGAAACATACTCTTCTATTGCAGAATTTTAAATAATGATGCCCTGGAACTAATCCCAAAGTGGGTACTGGCAGAAAGTCATCATCTGCAAGGCATCAATGAGAGAGTATATTTGACCCTACAATGAGTTGTTGGGAACATTCTCAGCCTTTTATCCATTCTTTAGATGTATTATAGACATTTCAAGCCTTAAACCTGCCCATAAAGGAAGGTGACATTGTATTGGATTCTGAGGGAGAAACAATTAGATATTAAGATTGATGTTCACCAAGAAACTGGAATCCAAGCTATCTGTGTTTAAGAAGGCATTGATGGGCAATCTGGTCTATAGAAAGTTACTCTGGAGGTACAGACTGGCTTTCTGCAGGGTAAGTCCTTTTTGTATTTTGTTTGGGGATTAACAGTGTTTAAAAACATAACAAAAAATAACTTGATGCGCTTAGGCAGACTATGCCTTCTCTACTGTAATTAGTCCCAGCTCTAACTTTTTTTGTAGTTTTCTGATCCTGAGGTTATTTGTATTTGCAGTCTTTGGTAGATACATTGAGTCGTCAGAGATCTGTAATCTTTTTGTACAAAAGCATTTCAGATATTAAGACTTTTGAGAATTTTAAAATGATAGTCTTAGCACTACTGCTGTGGGTCACCACAGATTCTAGCCCTGATTTCTTCCCTGAGCTCTGTACCATATAGTTAGCTGCCTACTGAACACTCCCACTAGGTTATCCCACAGCCACTAAGAAGTTAACAGAGCCTTAAATCCTACTCCTTCTTTTCATTCTTGCTTTAACATAATACACAGCATCACTGCACTCAGCCTAGAAATCTAGAAGTCAACCAAGACTCCATGTTCTATCTCACCCATCCCAGTCAGCTACCAGTGTTATATCTACTCCTTTACCCATCTTCCAACTTTACTAGCTTCTTACCAATCTTCCATGTGCCAAAATACTAGTATTTCTGAAGGCAGGTTTCATCCTATCCCTCTGTTTAGGAATAACCATAACCATAAAACTCCTTTGGCAATGCTTGGGATCCCTGAGGCCAAAATGGACTCTTTGGGTCTGAACGGTGGCCAGAAATATCCAGAGTAACTTGCAGGGCTCTAGCCTATGGCATGAAATCTCAGAGTCTAGTTAGAATCCTCTAACCCATAATTAAGGCAGTGCTCTTTTTCTCCTCAGAAAATGGGACAGTTAGCTCTTGTTCATTTATGTCTGGAGATGACCTAGTTACATAAAGCACCACTATCAGCCAACCCTAAACTTATTCAGACCATTAACACGGCTGGCCCATAAAATATTTCCCAGCAGCAACAAGCCTTACTCCTTATTGAAATAAATAATTGAAAAGTGTCACGTTCCTCTGTTATTTCAAAGACTCTCTTCTTGCTTCCCATTTCTGATTTTTTATATATAGTAGATTCTCTTTCCTCAAGATAGTGAACAAATTAAAATTCTAAGGAGTTCAAAAATATTTGCAAATATTTCTGGATGTTAAAATTGAAAGGGAAGGCTGACGAGAGAGAGGGTAGTTTCCACCATCTCTGAAGCTTTAAGGATTGTGTTCAGAGAAGGTACCAGAGACAGAATTTCATGTCTTGCAAGTAACGGACTGAGCCAGTCTGACCACAGTTGTATCTTGCAGCAGATTTGACCATATTGTTGCCCAATGAGGCTGCTGAGAACCAAGAGGCCCAGACCTTTCAAAGATTATTTAGTCAATAGCACCCTTCCATCTAGCAGTCTAAATCCAAACATATGAAATTACTATACATTAAAATGTATGCAAATTTTATGCAAAAATGAGTATGGGGAAATTGAATGTAAATCACATGCAAATATTATTCATCCAAGCTTCTATAAAACCGTACATGTCAATAACAGTAAAGGATTT
The DNA here is from genome assembly GCF_003009895.1 of Hyaena hyaena. Lineage (NCBI taxonomy): Eukaryota > Metazoa > Chordata > Mammalia > Carnivora > Hyaenidae > Hyaena > Hyaena hyaena. The sequence goes on from NW_024081327.1 coordinate 1,042,088, forward strand.
TAATTAATTCTGTCATTTAAAATTCATGCATTTATTCCATATTTTGTTTCCAGAATTTATAATGTAGTCAGTGTCAACTCTGAAGGAGCTATAAGCAGAAGGAATTACTCTGCTTGGTGTACAACATAGTTGACTTCAACTTCTGTGATAGCACTCTGATTAACTGCAGATATATTTGAGAGATGAATCACATTTCCTGAATGTAATCTTTTTAAAGGGATAAACCACTTTTATAAAATTAAATGAGGCCTAAGTGGCAGAATATGGAGATATGCATGTTTACAAATATTCTTCTAACATTTGTTATATTTATACATGGAAAAAGACCAGGTTCTTTGCTTGGAACAACTTGACACTGTCAATCTGCTCTCTTATGAGGTAGAAGATTAAGATTCATTTAATGCATTTGGAAGACTCTCTAGAATTTATTGGGTTTTGAAGAATTGTTTTTCTGTTTTATTTCAGTCTCAAAATGATGATTCATTTATTATCATGTATATAAGTTTAATATTAGTAGCCATAACAAGGGGAAAGAGATTCAATTTTCTTTTAAAAAATATGGGAAATGGACACTTGTCTCTACACTGTATAGATGAAGGAACAGTTACCAAACTCTTGGAATGGTCCAGGCAAAATTGGAAATTTGTTTGCACTGTATCTGATTCCTTCTAAAATTTCCTCAACTTAATGGCACATCTATCCAGTAGAATGACTGATGTAGAAAATTATTCAAGCTGTATAAATAGGCTAAGATAAAAAGCAAATTGCAAAACAATGTGTGTATTATGCTTTTACCTCTAGTTCGTTTATGTATAGAAAAATTATTGAAAAGAAAGCAACAAAGTTTTTTTAAAAAGTTACCATTAGGGATGGAACAGGAATATAAGTAGATTTTCACTTCAAATTTTATATCTTTTTGTATTTCAATTTTTTCATAAGGCCTTTTACTAGTAAAATAATTTTTTGTGTTTTAATGGCAATTTTATTTATTTTTAAATAGTTTGTCAAGTTGGTTTCCATATAACACCTAGTGCTCATCCCCACAAGTGCCCTCCCACCCACCCCTATCATCCTTCAGTTTGTTCTCAGCATTCCCACCAACAGTTTGCTGCCCTCCCTCTCCCCCACTAGTTTTCCCCTTCTTCTCCCCCACGGTCCTCCATTAAGTTCCTCCTAATCCTCCTATATGTGCAAACATATGGTATCTGTCCTTCTCTGCCTGACTTATTTCACTCAGCATAACACCCTCAAGGTCCATCCATGTTGCTACACATGGCCAGATTTCATTCTTTCTCATTGTAATGTAGTATTCCATTGTATAGATAAACCACATCTTCTTGATCCATTCATCCATTGATGGACACTTAGGCTCTTTTCATGTTTTGGCTATTGTGGAGAGTGCTGCTATGAACATTGGGGTCCACGTGCCCCTATGCATCAGCATTCCTGTATCCCTTGGGTAAATTCCTAGCAGTGCTATTGCTGGGTCCTAGGGGAGTTCTATTATTAATTTTTTGAGGAACCTCTACACTGTTTCCCAGAGGGGCTGTACCAGTTTACATTCCCACCAACAGTGTAGGAGGGTGCCCGTTTCTCCACATCCTCGCCAGCATCTAGAGTTCTCTGATGTGCTCATTTTAGCCACTCTGACCAGCTTGAGGTGGTATCTCAGTGTGGTTTTGATTTGTATTTCCCTGATGAGGAGGGATGCTGAGCATCGTTTCCTGTGTCTGTTGGCCATCTGGATGTCCTCTTTGGAGAAGTGTCTGTTCATGTCTTCTGCCCATTTCTTCACTGAATTGTTTGTTTTTCAGGTGTGGAGTTTGGTGAGTTCCTTATAGATTTTGGATACTAGTAAAATAAATTTTAAAAAATAAATTGATCAGGGGCACCTAGGTGGCTCAGTCAGTTAAGCGTCTGACTTCAGCTCAGGTTATGATCTCACAGTCAGTGAGTTCGAGCCCCGCATCAGGCTCTGTGCTGACAGCTCAGAGCCTGCTTCAGATTCTGTGTCTCCCTCTCTGCTCCTTCCCCGCTCGGTCTCTCTCTCTCTCTCTCTCTCAAAAATAAATAAATGTTTAAAAAATGTTTTTAAGTAGACCGATCAGAGGTTAGCAATCTCTTTGATTTTTATCCAAGAGTAGAACTTGCTTATAGAAAATGCATTTAGTTTTGGATGGAAGACTTATATATACAGGAGAAGGAAAAAAAGAGTAGAAAGTGGAAGATGTATAGGCCAGAAAGAGAGACCAAAGAAGAATGAAAGGAAAAGGAAAGAAAGCCTCCAGCTTAGGAATGTTTCTTGGTGGACAGTTGTTAGACTGCTAACAAATCTGTGTTCTCACCAGAGTATCCCTGGAATGTCATGCAGGGTATGTCACCTAGGGTCCCATCTATTGAGGAACCTAGAAGGATAATTTGTATATGTATATAGACTTGGCATTTTTCAATAAGATTCAAAAGAGCCACCTTCTCACACATATGAAGGAAACAGTGGGGAAGCAAATGCTTACCCTAAGTCAAGAGTAGACCCAATACAATGCCCATACTACTGAGAAGTGCCCACAGGATAGTATGTTTCTCTCCCTTGGATCAGTGCCATACTGTGGACTTCTTCCAACCCAGCTCTATAAGAACTTATTCGAAACCCACAGCAAATAGTATTAAGACCTTGAACAAAAAGGGCTGACTCTTGAAAGCAGCTATCAAAGCACACTTATTAGGCAGATTTTATAGATTTCTGTTTGTGATAGAGCCTTAAGTCAAAAGACTGTGGGTTTTAATTTGCAAATCATGACTATGGCCTGAGAAATAAGATGCTTCCAAGTTTTCTTAAGTTTGGGGATAAATAAATAATCCTGTGTGCTTATCTATAGTTTAGACAACTCTAGCAGTGTTATAAATTTAGGCTACAAGTCCAGTAGTACCAAATTTTCTCTTTAGTATTCTTTTCTGCGTATCTTCATTCTGTTCCCAAGGATGTCATTGCCTCAATTATCAGCTCTTTTCAATATCATCAATCTCTCCCCATCTACTAGATTATTCCCATGACTATCCAACATGTATAGTCCAAGTAGACCCCACTTAAAAAAAAAGTAAAGGAAAAGAAAACATTATTTGATGCTATAGGCCCCTTCAGTTCTCTTTCTCGTTTTTCTACTCCTATTCCAGCAAAATTGTTTAAAAGATTTTTGTTCACACACTCCATTATTTCCTTAGTTTCCATTCATACTACCTGGCACTCCAGGATGCTTTCTGACCCATCTACAGAACAGGGGCTATTCTTGTGATAATCACCAGTGACTTCCATATTGTCATTTCTAAAGAACAGTTATCTTCATCTTACATGACATTTCAGGAGCATCTAACCCAACCCTTCTCTTGAACCACTTTTCTTCCTTGGCCTTTGTAATGGTTCCACTCCTTGATTCCCTCTTATGTCACTGAATATACCTTCTCAGGAAGCTGTAGAGTGAAGGCTCAAAACTGAGTTTCTGTTCCAAAATCTTGTGAGCTCCTAAAAAGAAAATCCAGTTGAGTCTTCCCAGTTTGTTTGTTTTTACTTACAGAACTGAGAACTAATATGTGGCGAAGGGGGATGTACCTTTTCTGAACCCATTTGTCTTAGAAGTGGTTTTCAGACACGTAAGACAATTTGGCTGAGTATAAAAGTATGTGAATCAGAACCTTTGCTTTGCTAAATGTGGAACTATCATTCCAATACTTTCTGACTTTAGTGTTTTCAAGAAGATATCAGAAGCCAATCTGAGTTTTGTTTCTATCTAAGAATGGTTGGAAGACCATAAGATCTTTTCTCTACATTATTTTAAACACTTTGACAATTCTCTCCATAGGTAAGTCTTTTTGTATCCTTGCAATAACACTGAAAATAGAGGATAATAATAATTGAAATAAGGGAAGGAAGCTTCATAGGGAAAGGAAACTTAAGTGAGACCTAGGAAAATAGGGTTTAAATTTTTAAAAAGATGACATTTTAGGTAGGGGAAAATACATAAATTGGATCAGAAGAGTTACTTATCCCTATATCATCGATTGGTCAGTGAATGAATAAATGTGGTGGAACAGAGGAAATAAAAACCTGAATGAATAATTAATAACCATTTGAAACACATGAAATGATATTAAAAAATGGTAGAAGTGATTTCAACTTAGATGGGGTTAAATGGAAGGATACCCACCATATGTCAAGAGATTAGGCATTAGGGGAAAAAATGATTGTTTATAAAAAATATCAGTAAATATTACAATTTGTTCAGCATTGTACTCTTGAGCTTTTTAAGGTATAGTTAAATACTACTTTCCTACTCTGATATATAACTATATAAATTATATAAATTCTATTATATAAATATAATGGAAGATCACGGAGCAAGTGACTTCCAAATATTCTTATTTCTTCATGTGTCAAATAAAGCTTGGATCAAAGATATATGGCACTCCAGCGAATACTGCCTTCAGAGTCAGTGAAGAAGAGTTTCCCCAGGCTCTGTGCTTTAGAGAGCTCCATTTGACTTCCCCCACCCCTCAATGCCTTCCTCCACATAGACAGGAAGTCCATGAGGTCAAGAGGATGTGCCTACCAGGGGTGTCAGAGTGGCACCCAGGCCCCACTGGTAGGCACATCCTCTTGACCTCATTAAGGGTCTGACTTTGGCTCAGGTTATTACACTTGCGGTTTGTGGGTTCAAGCCCTGTGTTGGGTTCTCAGGTGATAGCTCAGAGCCTGCTTCAGATTCTGTGTCTTTCTCCCTCTCTCTCTCTCTGACCCTCTCCTGCTTGTATATTCTCTCTCTCTCTCTCTTCCTCTTTCAAAAATAATAACATTATTTAAAATAAGGATGTGCCTACCACATACCATGCCCACCCCTCTAGGCCACTGATTGACTACCCAAGACTGAATTTTCTGCCCAAACAACCCTGCATCCTCCACCAGTGTTTCCAAAGGCTGTTTACATTTCTCCTTTCCTTATCATATCAACTCTAGTGAAAGAAGAACCACTTTGACTTGGTGCTGAGAAACGTGCCAAACTAGTGTTGATATTATCTTTTTGATCAATACAAAGTAATTGTAACTTCTATGTCTTGTTTTTCCTTAGGAAAGACACAGATTAAGAGATTTATAAATATCTTTTGACTTAATGCCTTGCTTGATACCCTACTGGATCTCCAGGCTTCTCAGACACCACCAGCTAACCTCAGCAACCATTCCTGTCTACCCTGAGCTGGCACCATGGATCGCTTACATATAAGACAATATGGTAGGCAGAGTTTTAAGATGGCCTCCATTTTCTCAGTTACCTAGTGTCACACCCATGATTAAATTAAGTGGCAAATTGATATTGCAGGGTTGTTTTTTTTTTTTTTTTTTTTTAATTTGAGAAAGAGCATGAGCAGGGGAGGGGAAGAAAATTAGAGGCAGGCTCTGCACTGCCAGCAGGGAGCCTGACTTGGGGGTTCAATCTCATGAACCATGAGATCATGACCTGAGCCAAAATCAAGAGTTGGACACCCAATCAATTGAACCACTCAGGTACCCTTACGATATTGCAGTTTTGATTGTCCTAAAGTTTCTTCCTACTCTATTATTATTATTAATTATTTGTGGTGAGAACACTTAAACTTTTCTATGAGGGTAGGTCTTAAGTAGGCAACATGGTATTTTTAGATGTAGGCACTACACTGAATAAATAGATGTTTAGAACTTACCTTGCATAATGGACACTTTGTACACTTTGATCATCACTTCCCCATTTCCTTTTTTCCCAGCTTCTGGCAATCACCATTGCATTCTCTGCTTCTAAGAGTATGATTATTTTATATTCCACAGATAAGTGAGATGAGACATTACTCCTCTTTCCAGGTCTGGCTTATTTCACTGAGACAGTGTTCTCCAGGTCCATCCATGTTGTTACAAATGGCAGGGATTTCCTTCTTTGTTAAGATTTAGTGATGTTTATTGTGGGTATTGTTTTAAGTGACTAAATTTGTGGTAATTTGTTATAAAGCAATAGGAAACTGATATAGACATTATGGTTTCATGGAATAAAAGGGGAGTTTAGACCCCTTCTCTTGCTTTACTTGGAGATCTTCTGATCTCTTTTTCAGCTGACAGAAATTGCTTCCAGCCCTCTAGAACTTAAACTCCTCCTTTCATCCAAAGAATCCCCCCAACAGCATGGTTGCCTGCTGCGGGCAGCTGGGTCATGTCAGTTCCCAGATGCCTCCCCACTTTCTCACTGGCACACTGGTTCCTTCCTTGTAAAGGCTGCCAGCTGTCAAGTCCTCCAGCCACAATGGATTTGTTCCCATCACTGGAACCACAAGATGAAAACAAACCAGATTGTTCTTTTCTCTCTTTCCCTCTGTTTTCTCATTTCCCACTCTGTTTCCCCAACTAGACTCTGACACAAGTTATTTGCAGCATTCCCATCAATTCCCTGAGTGACAGGAGACTGGTGTCAAGTGAGAAAATGAAATGTAAATTTTATTAAACACCCCCTCTCATCTCTGCGTATCAATCCAGATTCCAGCTGAACATAGCAAATCAAATCTTGTCTATGCCAGGCCTCGGGGCACACGGAAAATCATTTCTCCTTAATACCATCCCCTTCTAGTAAAATATTTTTCTGTTTGGTGAATAAAAATTTTAAATCAAACCGTGTTTTAATCCTAGTAAAAAGTATATCTTCAAATGAACACTTGAAAGGGGGATCAGAAAAGAAAAAAGAGAAAATTTGGGGGCAAAGGGGAAGGAAAAGGGAATTGGGAAAGCAGAATCACATTTAGCTGTGTCATGTCCAGTGGCTGCGCAAGGATGCATATCTGCAGAATAAATGGTGACATTCTTTGAAAGCTTGGACTATCAGGACATTTATCTACATGCTGTCCTGTCTCAGAGATAATAAAGATCTTAAATCTGATACACTGCCTTGAAATAGCATTAGAAATATAGATGTTTCATTCTGGGTGTGAATATGTGGGCAATTACCAGCTTGTCTGGAGTTTTGACAGGTGGTGTCTGACTGTATATACAGAAAATCTTGATTTGGAGCCTTAAAAGTATGATTAACTTAAAAATGGAAAAGCACATTTTGATTGCTCATTGAAGTAAAAATAAGACTAAGTAAACTTTGAGCCAATGATAACCACTGAAAATACTACCACCACATAAAACCCATTCTACTTATGCATATTCCACTTAATAAATTTAAATAAAAATTAAAAATATTGCTCTATATTAAAAGAAAAGAAGTTAGCTAATTTAACGTATCTTCTTTGAATTATTTCGAGTGGGGTAAACTGTTTTTGAAACAACATTTTGTTGGGACTATGTTTGTATTTACTACCTGAATAATCCCCTATCCTGATCTGCCTGAGTCTGAAGGGTTTCCCAGGATATGAGACTCTCAGTTCTGACATCAAGACACCCCAGAAAGTTCCAGGCAAAATAGGATAAGTTGCTCACCCTAATATATTACCATTAAAATTCAAATAGTAATTTTGGTACTGTAATAAATTGTTAGTAATTTAGACTATAGTTTTGTAAAATAATCTTGAGCTAATACACTTATAGCTGTATCTGGAAGTGAACTTGATTTGCTCAGTCTTGGCAGATAGAGTTCAGCTTTCCAAAATATGTGAGGTTAACAGCTCAGGCATTTTAATGGATATGTAAGAAAATGGCATCTTATCCTCTACTTTCCTTGACTGTGGTTAAGCTTAAAAAATATTCTTCCTGGGGTGCCTGGGTGGCTCAGTCGGTTAAGCAGTTGACTTTAGCTAAGGCTGTAATCTCACAGATAGTGAGTTCAAGCCCCACATTGGGCTCTTCAGATCTTTTGCCTCCCTCTCACTCTGCCTCTCTCCTGCTCTTTCTCTCTCAAAAATACACATTAAAAATTTTTTTCATGATATAGCTATAGTCAACATAAAGGAACTTGATTTTGCTTTTCAGATACTTAAAATGTGCTGGAAGAACTGATATTGCATTAAAAATACCTCTACTTATAAAATAGAACACAGCTCAGATGCATTTCCAAATTTCAAATCCAAAACTGTACACCAAGTGATGGGCTAAACAGTGCATTCACTTCCCAAAAGAGCTATAATATTTCTCACCTAGCAGAGGTCTAGCCCCTGAGATAGAAGGTAATAGATTTAGAATTTTAAAAAAATGTGTGCACAAGAAGTAGGTTTAGATGGTAATGCAGAAATTTTAACTTGAATTATTGTATTGAGAATGAACAGTCTTTGGTTACTTAATTAAATAGATGTGATTTAACTATTGTTCCTTTATAGTACTTTTGTGCACTAATTAATTAAAATAGAGTATTTTGCTTTAGAAATGGGTATAAATTACATGTATAAAGGGCTGAAAGCAAGGCTAACTTAAAGGAAAATTGTAGAATTATTAACATGTATGCTTTGAGTTTGCCCTGACCTTTATCCTATTTTATTTCTTCCAATCTCTGTCTCCAAACCTTCAGTGCTTAGATGTGTTTCAAGCCTGGACCTATCCCTTCTATATCCTTCCCATCAAACTTAGCCTACTCAGTGACCTGTTTCTTCCTGAATTTCTAGATGGTTCCATAGAATAATTCACACTATAATTCACCATCATGATGTGATATATAAGTATATCATACATCCTAAGGGTATTTTTAACAGATTTCTCAAGCCATGGACTAAAAGAATATATCCAAAGATGGAGTTCTAGTTACTGGAGAAGGCTATTTTATGAGAGGTACCTTAAATCATGTGCTAGTATCCTACTGCTGCTATTACCACAAACTTTGTGCCTTAAAACAACACAAATTCAGTTTCTTAAAGTTGTGGAAGTCACATGTCTGATATCCTTTTCAGTGGGCTAAAGTCAAAATGGAGTCAAACCTAGTTCCTTCCGGAGTTCCTAGGGGAGACGCTGTTTCCTGGCCTTTTTCAGCTCCTAGTGACTGCCTGTATTCTTTGGCTTGTGGTCCCTTCTGTATCTCCAAAGTCTACTTCACAAATTCTTGATTCACATCTCTTACAGCTTTTCTGATCTTCTACCTCTCTAAGTACCCTTGTGATCACATTTAGGGCACACCTGCGTTGTCCTGGGTAATCTTCTCTTTTTAAGATTCTTAACCTAATCACTTGTACAAGTCCCTTTTGCTATGTAAGGTAACATTTACCAGTCCCAGGAATTAGGATGGGGATAGCTTTGGAGTGGCCACCATTCAGCCTCATTGGTGGTTTATGTCTATGGGTGAGGTTGTCTCTGTAGGAAGGAAAAGCTATAGTAAGGAAAATCTTGCTCAGCTAAGTGTACAGTTTGGGAATTGAGGATAGAGTCCTTGATTACAGTAACTACATATACCTTCACAGTCCCTGTGTAGGGAGAATGGAGAGGTCATAGAGTGGAGCTTCTGTGTCCAGGTGTCTCCAAGGTCCTCTCTCAGTGCTGTTGGGGTCAAGTTACAGAAGCTTAAAGAAAGGCACCACCGACACGAAGAGGAAGGAATCCTTTATCCAGCAAGGCTGTCATTCATAATAGAAGAAGAGAGAAAGGTTTTTCCAAACAAACAAGAACTGAGGGAATTCAACAAAACCAGCCCTACAAGAGATCCTCAGAGGAACTCTGAGTGTTGCAAAGACCACAAATGACCAGAGACACCACTACAAGCAGGAAACCTACAGATAACACAACGGCCCTAAACCCATATCTTTCAATAACAATACTGAATTGTAAATGGACCAAATGCTCCAATCAAAAGACATAGGGTATCAGAATGAACAAAAAAAGAAAATCAATCTATCTACTTGCTGTCTATAAGAGACCCATTTTAGACCCAAGAACACCTGCATATTGAAAGTGAGGGGATGGAGAACTATCTATCATGCTACTGGAAGTCAAAAGAAAGCTGGAGTAGCCATATTCATATGAGACAAACTAGAATTTAAATTAAAGGCTGAAACGAGAGATAAAGATGGGCATTATATAATAATTATGAGGTCTATCCGTTAGGAAGAGCTAACAGTTATAAATGTGTATGCACTGAATTCAGGAGTACCCAAATATATAAAACAATCACAAACATAAGCAATCTTACTGGTAAGAATGTGGTAATTGCAGGGGACTTTAATACTCACTTACAGCAATAGATAGATTATCTAGACAGAAAACAGTAAAGAAACAATGGCCCTGAAAGATACACTGGACGAGATGGACTTGACAGATATATTTAGAACTTTTCATCCTAAAGCAGCAGAATATATTTTCTTCTTGAGTGCCCATGGAACATTCTCCAAGATAGATCACATACTGGGTCACAAAATAGCCCTCAATAAATATAAAAGAATTGAGATCATACCGTGAACACTTTCAGATCACAATGTTATGAAACTTGAAATCAACCACAGGAAAAGTTTGTACAACCTCCAAAAGCATGGATGTTAAAGAACATCCTACTAAAGAACAAATGGGTCAACCAGCCAATTAGAGAAGAAATTTTAAAATATATGGAAACAGGGGCGCCTGGGTGGCTTAGTCGGTTGAGCGTCCGACTTTCGCTTAGGTCATGATCTCGCAGTTCGTGGGTTAGAGCCCCGCGTCGGGCTCTGTGCTGACTGCCAGCTCAGAGCCTGGAGCCTGTTTCAGTCTGTGACTCCCTCTCTCTCTGACCCTCCCCTGCTCACGCTGTCTCTCTCTCTCTCCTGGAAATAAATAAAACATTAAAAAAAAATTAAAAAAAATAAAAAAATAAAAAAAATAAAATATGTGGAAACAAATGAAAATGAAAACACAACAATCCAAACCCTTTGGGACACAGAAAGGCAGTACTAAGAGGAAACTACATTGCAATCCAGGCCTATCTCAAGAAACAATAAAAATCTCAAATACATAATCTAACAGCACACCTAAAGGAACTAGAAGCAGAACAAAACCCAACCCAGCAGAAGAAGAGAAATAATGAAGATCAGAGAAGAACTAAACAGTATAGAATCCAAAAACTACCAGTAGAACAGATCAATGAAACTAAGAGTTGTTCTTTGAAAAAATAAACAAAATTGATAAACTTCTGGCCAGGCTTTTCAAAAAGAAAAGAGAAAGGATCCAAAATGAGAAAATCACAAATAAAAATGGATTTACTACAGGCAATCCCTCAGAAATACAAGCAATTATCAGGGAATACTATGAAATATTATTTGCCAACAAACTGGACAACCTGGAAGAAATGGACAAATTCCTAAACACCCACAACCCACACACTACCAAAACTCAAATGGGAAGAAATAAAAAATTTGAACAGACCCATAACTAGTGAAGAAATTGAATCAGTTATCAAAAATCTCCCAACAAATAAGAGCCCTGGACCAGATGGATTCCCTGGGGAATTCTACTAGACATTTAAAGCAGAGTTAATACCTCTCCTCTCAAGCTGGTCCAATAAACAGAAAAGGAAGGAAAAGTTGCAGACTCATTCTACAAAGCCAGCATTACATTGATTCTGAAACCAGACAGAGACCCAACAATAAAGGAGAACTATAGGCCAATATCCCTGATGAACATGGATGCAAAAATTCTCAACAAGATACTAGCAAATCAAATTCAACAGCATATAAAAAGAATTATTCGTCATGATCAAGTGGGATTCATTCCTGGACTGCAGGGCTGGTTCAATATTTGCAAATCAATCAATGTGATACATCACATTAATACAAGAGAGGATAAGAACCATATGATCCTGTCAATAGATGCAGAAAAAGCATGTGACAACATACAGCATCCTTTCTTAATAAAAACCCTCAAGAAAATTAGTATAGAAGGAACATACTTAAACATCATAAAAGCCGTTTGTGAAAATCCCACAGCTAATATCCTCAATGGGGAAAAACTGAGAGCTTTTCCCCTAAGATCAGGAACATGACAAGGATGTCCACTCTCACCACTGTTGTTTAACATAGTGCTGGAAGTCCTAGTATCAGCATCAGACAAAAAAATGAAATAAAAGGCATCAAAATTGGCCAAGAAGTCAAACTTTCACTTTTCACAGACAACATGATACTGTACTTGGAAAACCCAACAGACTCCACCAAAAGTCTGCTAGAACTGATTCATGAATTCAGCAAAATTGCAAGATACAAAGTCAATGTATACAAATTGCATTTTTTTTTTTACAAATAGTTTATTGTCAAATTAGTTTCTACATAACACTCAGTGCTCATCCCCAAAGTGCCCTCCTTCATGCCCATCCCCCC